>NC_056745.1:907893180-907908625 GCF_019279795.1 Protopterus annectens
AATCCCTGAATTATTCAATCCCTGACCCTTTTTTAAACAAGAAACATCTTTATTAAACCATTACTTATGACATACGCACGCATACATTTATAAAAATGAAAATAAACCACATCAACACAATCCTAGTTGCAAGCATTTTACACCACAAACCATAATGACACTCCAGTTGCAAACATTATACATCACTTATAATCTATCCAATCATTTTCAGTCAAACATTACATTGCTCATTTAAATCCTGCCTTCTTTTAAACCTCATTCCTCCCCTGTATGTATTGTTACCACAATTCCTATGTTTTCCTATGTAACTTGCTCCTACCCTTTTCTAAAGATCTCAGTTCCAGTTGTTTTATCTTTGTTACTATATTCACTACTTCTAATATAGTTGGTTTAGATTTTGATTTCCATTTTCTAGTAACTGCTTTTTTGGCAGCAACAATTATTAGACACAGCAAGGCCTTACCATGTCTAGGCAATTTGAATTCTGTAACATAGCTCAGAAAAACAATCTCCCTTGTCACACCAATCTGCCCACGCAGCCTCTCCAACAACGAATCCTGCAGGGAATCTCTAAAGTCCACCAATCCATCGCACTCCCAGAAAATATGTTCCCAAGTACATCTTTCTTCCCTATCACACATCCAACATTTACTGTCTACCTGAAGAAAAATTCAATGAATTATTCATCTCAAAACAGATGAGATTATCAGTTACGTTTCTTGCATTCTCAAAAGGAGCTAATAAAAATTTTAACATGTGAGTCTGGCAGTTTAAAATCCTGAAAGGTACAGTAGTAGAATAATAAACTTTCTTTCCAAATCTATCAAAAGCTTTCCTATCTGTGTAAGAGGGAATGGGGGTTACCATTTACAATCTGTTTAGATGCAAAAGTTTTAGACAAGGAAATAACTGCAGAATATGCTTTAGTAATAGGAAAAGTACAGTTTTGTACCTACCATAAATGTAGATGTTCGAAGATCCACATTGCTGCAGTCCTAACACTTGGGCAGTCCGCTGTCCCTCGGTCGGCCCGAATATCAGAGTATAAGGCTGACGTCGGTCAGGGCGCATTTGACTGACATCAGAACGTCAGGGTACAAATGCGCATGACCGACGTCATATCTCGTCTTTCTTGCCCCAGATGTCAGAAGACCCTAAAGAAAAAGGTCAAAACCCATAGACAACAGCTAAACAACCAACCAGCCTAACACCAAGAATATGTACAATATATACAATATATACAATAAACACAATATACCTCAGATGGATAACCCAACCCACACAACCACCTCAAACTACAGAGGGGAAGGAGGGAGGTAAATTGACTGCAGCAATGTGGATCTTCGAACATCTACATTTATGGTAGGTACAAAACTGTACTGTTCTTCATCTCACATTGCTGCAGTCCTAACACTTGGGTAGAATCCCAAAGCAGAGGTAAGGGAGGATGGCTAAACTATAATGAAGCAGGAGCTGCCAGAATGCCCTGCAACACAGCAGTGGCAAACCCAGCCCTGGATTTAGAGTACAATGGAAGGTGGTAATGCTAGAGAAGGTATGCACTGAACTCCAAGTGGCTGCCTCCAAAATATCCTTAGTTGCCACCCTCAAAAAAGCTGTTGTGGCAGTAGCCCTAGTGGAATGAGGCCTAATCCCAGCTGGAATCTCTTTGCCATGATGGGAATAACAGAAAGCAATGCAAAATCCAATCCACTTAGAAATAGTTTGTTTTGACACGGCTTGCCCAGAGAGCACAAAGCAAAAGAAACTAATAGCTGCTGAGATGGCCTGAACCCTTTAGTTCTGTCCAAATAATATCGCAACTGCCTGTGCACATCTAAAGTGTGCAAAATCTTTTCCCCTTTATTTTGGGGATTAGCATAAAAGTAGGCAAATGAATAGTTTGGTTTAAAGCCACACTAGAAACCACTTTAGGCATAAAGGAAGGATTAGTACGTAAAGATACCCTATCCTTATGGAAAATTAAGAAAGGCTCAACTGCCATAAGGGCCTGCAATTCAGAAACCCTTCTTGCAGAGTAATGGCCAACAAAAGCAGTCTTCCATGACAAATATTTCAACTCAGCAGTAGCTGCAGGCTCAAAAAGGTTGTAGAGTGAGTTTCTCCAACACAAAATTGAGATCCCAAGCAGGAGTAGGAGCCCTTCGTGGGGTCTTATATTCTTTGCCCTCTAAGAAATTGCTTGAACAAAGGATGAGAAAACAATGGTGGGTCTGATCGTAGTGAGCTGAAATTGCTGCAGCATGAATCTTAATAGAAGAGAAGGACAAACCTTTGTCTAATAACTCAGTAAGATATTGAAGAGCCACACTTAAATCAGGCTCAGAAACATCCAAATCCTTAGCTGCACTCCAAAACAAAAATCTCTTCCATTTATCTGCACACTTTCCTTGTACTAGCCTTCAGCTTCCAAAATCACATTCAAAACTTGTTGTGGAAGTTGAGACCTCTATGGTTCAAAACAGAATATGCCAGGCTGTTAGATGAAGAGTGAAGTTTGACATTGAGCAAATGACTGTCCTCCTGGGACAACAGATGTGGAATCAAAGGCAAAGGCCATGGAGGCTTCTGCACTAGACTTCTCAGTAATGGGTACCAGTGCTGTCGAGGCCAATCTGGAGCTATCAAAATCATCCTTGGCTTGTCCTGTCTGACCTTCAGAAGTACCTTTGGGAGGAGAGGCAGAGGTGGAAAGGCATACACATGAAGATTTTTCCAACTGAAAGAAAGAGCATTCACTTTCCAGGCTGTGGGATGAAACCTCTTTGTGCAAAACTTTGGCAGCTGATGGTTTAGTGGAGAAGCGAACAGATCTATGTCTGGAGTTCCCCAGGACACTGTCAATTTCTGAAATACATGAAGATCCAGTTTCCACTCGTGGGGATCCATGATTTGTCTGCTTAACACATCTGCTAAGGAGTTCTGTGCTCCTGGCAGGAACCTTGGCTGAAGACCTAGTTGTAAACTGAGAGCAGTCTCCCACCAAATCATTGCTTGCCTGCATAGAGGACAAGAATGTGTTCCCTCTTGCTTGTTGATGTCCCACATGACAGTTGTGTTGTCTGTTAGAATCAACACCTGCCCTGGAAGAAGAAAATCCATGAAAGCTATTAATGCAAACTGGACTGCTAACATCTCCTTCAAGTTGATATGTAGATGCCGTGAGTCTGACAGGCCACTTGTCTTGTATCCACTTTCCGTTTAGATGAGCTCCCCAAGCTTTGTCCGAGGCATCTGTCGTTAAAATTTGACTACGCCTGGCCGGGTCACAGAGAGTCCCTTGTTTAGGTGACATTCCTGAGCCCACCACAAAAATTTCTTTTGAATGCAAGGTATTAGAATGACAGTGTCCAGATCCTGGCAGTGCTGTGTCCATACATTCTTGAGATACCATTGCAACTTCCTCATATGCAGTTTGGCATTGGGAAGCACCAGAATACAAGATGCCATGAACCCTAAGGCTTGAAGGACTGTCCTTGCAGTCAGCCCGGACTGAAGAGATAGATGATGGAAGTAAAGGGAAAGATTCTTTGTTTGTCCGGGTTAGAAAGGCCATCTGGGATGCTGTATTCAGTCTTACACCCAGAAAGCACATGTCTTGAGAGGGTACTAGACTGGACTTTATTCGTTCACAGAATACCCCAGGCATCTTAGCACTGCTATCACATATTCCAAATGACGAAGAAGCTCTTCCCTTCCTTGAGCCAGAATCAGGCAATCGTCCAAATAAGGATAGATTTGTATTCCTTTCAGCCTGAAGAAAGCTATCACTGGAGCCAGAACTTTCATAAATACTCTGGGCGCAGTAGATAAGCCAAAGGGCAATGCAGAGAACTGATAGTGAGAAGTCCCAGTCCGAAAACGCAGATACTTCCTGCAACTTAGTCTGATAGGAACATGAAGGTATGCCTCTTTGAGATCCAAAGTTACCATCCAGTGATCCTTGCCCAGCAGAGGTAAAAGTTGTTGTAACGTCAACATCTTGAACTTGGGAATGTCCAGATAAGTGTTGAGGATAGATAAATCCAAAATTGGTCTCCACGTGTTCCCCTTTTTTGGTACAAGGAACAGGCGAGAATAAAATCCTAGGCCTCTTTCTGGCATAGGAACCGGCTGTATGATGTCCAATACCCATCTGTCTTGGGTAATCAACCTCCAATTTTCTTTGAAAAGTGCCAACCTTCCTCCCAAAGGTGCTGCCAGGCGAGAAGGTTCTGGCAGCTGAAAAGGTAGGTCATTGGGTTTGTTCTGAAAGGACTGACCCCTGCCCTCACCTGAAGACTGTGCAGGAGAACTCCCTGTCCTAGGCCTGAAAGAGCCCTGACCTCTGCCCCTGCCACGTCTAGATCTACCCCTAGACTGGGAATCATAAGAAGGATACGTCCATCCCTTAGTAGGCCAATTTCTACTAAACTTTGAGGCTGAACCTGCAAAATTCTTTAACAGTCTGCATAGACTTAGCCTTTGTCTTCCATTTTCTTTAAAACTGTCTCAACAGGAGAACCAAACAAGACATCAGATTGCAAAGGGCATCCAAAAATCCTAGTTTTAACATGGTCAGATAACTTTTGAGCCCGCAGCCAGCCATGCCTGCGAAGAACTGACCCAGTGGGAGCCACCCTGGAGCAGGCCTGTACAGCATCAAAACCACATTGCAAAGAGTGCTTACCCACCTGTTCAGAAACATGCACTAAATCTTGTAACTCTTACAATCAATACCTTCCGCCAGAGCATCAACCTTAGATTTCAACTGTGAAAGGAGATAATTTTGATATTTCAACATGTGAAACTGGCAATTCAAAGCTCTCATGGCTAGAGTGGAAGAAGTATAAACTTTCTTTCCCCATCTATCCAAGGCCCTAGCCTCTTTATCTGCAGGAACCGGATTCTTGACAACAGAAGCCTTAACACCCTTAGGCCCCTGGCTAACAGTTTCAGGGTCTGCCTAGGACTCTTAAAAAGATACTTATGAGCTTCAGGCACCCTGTAATACCTATCAGGTTTAACAGGAGCAGGAGGCAAAGAATCAGGATTAAGAGAAGCCTCTGCAAATACATCTTCCACCACATTTAGAACAGGAGGTATAGCCAAAGGCCTATGCTGGGGTAAAAATAAAAATTCCTAAGCCTTTTCCTGAATCAGAGAAGTCCTGACCTTCCCATTTAAAATGCTCTCTCATGGAGTGAAGGGTCTCTGAAAGAAAAATCCTCAGGAGGAGAAGCTGAAGGAGTAGAATCATCCACATCAGAATCAGAATAATGAGCATACTCCTGTAAGTCTTCACCAAGACTCAGACATCCAAGCCTGCTCCCAATCCCCAACACTGGTTCCATCCTAGGCCTCTTATCAGGAGGGGGCATAGAGCCTCTAATTAAAGTAATTAAATCTTCTGCCATTTTAAGCATGTGCTTCTTGGGCACAGAACCTGAAGAACTAGGGTGACACCCACAGAAGCTAAACTGGACCTGCCTCTGGGAGAAGCCTTGAAGCAGAAAGAGAGGGCCTAGACCCCTTAGGAAGGGAGGGGAGTACAGTAATCTGAGAAGCCCCTACAGCCTGACCTGCCTCCTGGGAGGCCACATCCTGTAAAATCAAAGTTTCCCCCTGAGACTCCAGAGGCCTCCGTGAACCACCGGTTCCACTGACGCCTCTAAAGAACCGGGCGTCCGTTCTGGACTCTCTAACCTAGGTTTAACTGCCTTGTCCTGCGCTTCTTCGAGGAAGCGGCCGGAGCATCCGGCGGCATTTGTAATTGCACCGCTTCCCAAAGACCAACCTGGCACAATCCAACCTCCACTTTATAGTGCTTATTGAACCTAGCACAAAGTGGCACCAACAACGCCGTGCTCAGGTCCCAAACATAAATTATGGTAATCCCTATGTGGTATCTGTTTCCCAAGAAATACAGTTATTCACTTTTTCTGACATCTGGTAAACCACTGAGGCAAGAAAAACCAAAATATTCCCAACGGGTACTTTAACCAACTCTGACTTCGGTCTGAAACTCCGGTCGAAGAATTTCAGAACGCCGAACGGCACTGCAACACTGCTTCTGCATCGACCATGCGGCAAAAAGACTGAGGATATGACGTCGGTCATGCGCATTTGTACCCTGACGTTCTGATGTCAGTCAAATGCGCCCTGACCGACGTCAGCCTTATACTCTGATATTCGGGCCGACTGAGGGACAGCGGACTACCCAAGTGTTAGGACTGCAGCAATGCGAGATGAAGAACATCAGATATATAGGAGTCTGAGATACTTATTTTATGGGCAGGAGGTTGACTTATCGGGCATACTACAAGCTCTTAAGAAACCCATCCTCTAAAGCTGATAAAACAGGAGGGGCCACTCCAGATTGTGAGATATCTAATGGCAACAAATTATAACACCTTAGCAGGTAATTACAGATTTCATTCTGTTCCCACTGAAATACCTCATTGATTTTAGCCAAGTTCTCCAAAAAATGATAGCTCTTCTGGAGGTAAATCTGAAGTAACAATTTCCTCAGAATCAGAATTTTCAGCTAAGGAGAAAATCACACTATAACCCCCATTCCTTGTGCCTATGCCTGACAGTCAGTATATAAGAATGAAAATAAACTTTTTAATTGTAGAAGCAAAGAAAGAAAATTTGACACATTAAAGCAGAAATTAATTCTTTAGCAAATCACAGTAAGTTTTTCCTGTCCGCAGCAAGAGAAATACATGAAGCATTCTTAATATATATGTTTTTTATTTTGTGCTTTCTTTTCCTGGAAGACTACCTGGGAAAAAAAACTCATAGCAGGGCCACTATCCCAGGGATCAGGAATCTAAGCCTGGTTATGCAGTAGACCTTCACCCACACCTTCCTTCCAACACAAGAGTGGTTCTCCTTTGCCCAGTGAGAAAAACAACCCTACAGCCACAGATGATGTATCTAACTCCCAGTACTTAGTTGCTTCCTGAGAAGCTACACCAGAGAGACTGAGATACATTGAACAGCAGTCCAAGGAACCAAGTTCATCCACTGCAGAGTCATCCATCAGCAGCTAAGGCAATAAAGGAAGTGGCCTGTTACCCAAAGACTACTGAGCTGTTTTCATCTTCTTGCACACTGAGGAAAGAAGGAAGAACCAAGGAACTAACCGACTGTTCCATGGTCTGGCCAAGGGAAGCAGATCCTGTGAGGGTCTGTAATCTTCCTGACAGAAAAATACGATTTTGAGGTAAAAAATTTAAATGATAATTCCCAAAAGTACAACATCCTGCCAATAACACTCTTAATTTTGCATGAAAATATAGAAATAAGTAGAATTTGTGTGTGTGTGTGTGTGTATATATATATATATATATATATATATATATATACATATATAGATATATATGTGTATATATATATATATATATATATATATATATATATATATACTGTGTGTGTGTGTGTGTGAATATATGTTTGTGTGTGTGTGTGTGTATATATATATATATATATATATATACACACACACGTGTATGTGTACACATATACACACAGTTTTGCTACACAAGCATAAATGAAGAAAAGCTCTCCTCAAAAAATGACTGTCCATAAAAAATAATTTTCCTAGTATAAAATAAATTTCCTTCACAGAAAAGGCAGTTTCACCTCAGAAAATCAAGTAGTGTAAGGTTTTCCCCAGAAGGATCAGTAGCTAACCATCAAATTCCATGAAGCCCACAGAGGGACTGCATTTCAGTGGCAATAAAGCTCCGAAGAATTTGGTGCCCAAACTGCCTTCTTATGTGGCACTGCTCGAGCCACTGTCAAAGCACAAAAGCTTCTAAGCACATCTGAGAGTCACATGCACACATTTCAACTTAACCCTGAAATAGATCTTGGCAGAGAGACATTAATAAATATGTCAATAAGGCTGCAATTCTTTGTTAATCAAACTACAACTATGCTACAAATCAAAATGCAAAGTACAGAAGGACAGAAATGCTACTTGCTTTCATTCTTGTGACTTGCATTTGTAATGTAAAAAAAAAAAAAACTTACTGAAGAAAGCCAAATCGGTCAGTGACTTTATACAGATGGTTCAGATCCTCCCAGGGTGATGTGCACCATCTGTCCCCTGAAAGCAGAAGGGAAGAAATTAATTCATAACATACACTATGTACACAAATATTGCAAAGATTGAAGTACGTTAACAACTCAAACTGTTAACTGTCTGTGCTGTACTGGCTTTCGCTCCCATCTTGAACACAGCTATACAGATAGAGAACTTGCATATCCCTGTTGCTGTACCTAGACCTGACTCCCAACTCCCAGACAAACCCAAATAGTCCATAACAGAGAGTCAACTAATCATCTAGCAAAAACGCTTTAAAGACCTTGTGTTAAGTCCACAGTTGACAACTGCAAGGAAAAGTAAAATTACCTACAAAGGGTGATAGCATATACAGAAGCAAAAGAAACTATTGGGAATCATAAAACATTTGAGTTGTAACTAAAGCTGTTCATTTGGTTATACTTCATCATCTTGTAGGGAAGTTGTAAATTCCATCTGATTTTGGAGTCATATCAGAAATTAACTATTTCAAGCAGCTGCAATATGATGTAGTAAATCTGGTTATAATTTGGTTCCTGTGGCAAAATGTGTCAGACATAAGTCTCCCTGTAGCTGCCTAAGTCAAGCATGACAGCAATCAGCAACCAAGCTACCACTCAACAAAAATGCACTTCCTGGTGTTCAACAATGCTTTCTACCTCCCATGTTTCACTCTGTCCTTAGTTACTTTATTCCCTGCCTTTTGAGCCTTCAAAAGTATACTCTCTACCACCTAAAGTACAGTTAAAGTACATAAATTCAATATGGTATTAAAGAGATAAGTAAGCAGCTGAATTACTACTACCCAGCCTTTAAAAATGTTCCAATGGCACTGACAAGAAATAATCATTCATCCCATTGCACATCTGCCAGGGTACATAATGGGCTGTTCTATTACCTTGGCTACATTCCACTACTATATTCATTTTCCCTTATTTTCTAACAACTCCTGGACACCAACCTATCACTTTCTCTCTGTTTGTGTTATTCTTAACCGCCATGTCCACCTACAGTCTCTCTGGTTTCAAAACTGAACATACACCTGACAAGAAAATCATGCCACTCAAATAACTAAATACTCTGAGCAGTACAACTCCATTTTACATCATACTTAACTGCTTGCTGATCAGGGAAGTAAAAAGTACAGTTTTGTACCTACCATAAATGTAGGTTTTCGAGTGCTAATACAGCTGCAGTCATAACAGATGGGTTCTCCTGCTGTCAGGCGGGTCCTCGGTCGGCCGAATTCCAAAGTCTAGGTCCGGGCCAGTTGTCGCCGCTTCTTCCTCGACGTTAGAGCTTAGGTATAAAAGAACCAGCCAACGCCATTTTCTTCAGTTTTTCTTGCCCCAGATGTTAGGTGCCCCCAGAAGGAAGGCAATAAATAAATTTGTGTAATAAAACAATGCAATATAATCAAAAAACAGTAGTTGCAAGCAAATACACCATAAAAGAATACCCCAAGAGGGGAAGGAGGGAGGGAGTTTGACTGCAGCTGTATTAGCACTCGAACATCTACATTTGCGGTAGTGTAAAAAACTGTACTATGTTCATCGTGCATACAGCTGCAGTCATAACAGATGGGTAGAATCCCAAAGCTACGAAAGGGGTGGTAGGCACTAGGTGGAATTAGGAGGAGCCAGAATGCCCTGCAAGACTGCTGTGGCAAAGCCTGCTCTAGTTTTGGAGTATAATGGTAGGTGGTAGTGCTTGGAAAAGGTATGCACAGAACTCCAAGTGACTGCTTCCAATATATCCTTGGTAGGAACTCCTCTGAGGAAAGCTGCAGAGGTAGCTGTGGCCCTTGTGGAGTGAGATCTGATGCCTGCAGGTACAGTTTTACCATGAAAAGAGTAACAAAAGCGTATGCAGTGGGCTATCCATTTTGAGATTGTCTGTTTGGAAACTGGCTTCCCTTGAGCTCCTATAGCATAGGACGCAAAGAGCTGTTCTGATTTTCTGAAAGGCTTTGTTCTGTCCAAATAATAACGCAGCTGTCTGTGGATGTCCAAGGAATGTAGTAGTCTCTCCCCCTTGTTTTGAGGATTAGGGTAAAAGGTAGGTAAGTGTATAGCCTGATTTAAAGCTACCCTGGATACCACCTTTGGCATAAAGGATGGGTTGGTTCGTAAGGAAACTCTGTCCTGATGGAAGATGATAAAAGGCTGCACAGCCATGAGGGCTTGTAGTTCTGAAACCCTATGAGCTGAGGTAATAGCCAGAAGGAAAGCTGTTTTCCAGGACAAATATTGCAAATCTGTTGAGGCAGCTGGCTCAAAAGGAGGCAGGGTCAGCTTTTCTAGAATGAAATTGAGATCCCAAGCAGGAATTGGTTGTTTCCTTGGGGGTTTTATATTCTTTGCCCCTCTGAGGAACTGTCTTAAGAGGGGGTGAGAGAATAAAGGTGGATCAGTGTTGTATTCTGCAGAAATGGCTGAGGCATGGATTTTGATGGAGGAGAATGAAAGTCCACTGCTTAGCAGCTCAGCTAGATACTGTAGTATTTGAGGTAAATTCAGTTTTCCAGGATCCTGGCCCTTTTTCTCATTCCAGGCACAAAACCGTTTCCATTTTATGGAGTAAGCTTTTCTGGTAGACAGCCTTCTGGCCTCCAAAATGACATCCTGCACCTCCTTGGAGAGTAGGGTCTGTTGTGATGTTAAGGAATCTTCCATGTGGCCAGATTGAGTGTTTTCAGCTGACTGTGAAGAGTTTTGAAGCTGTGCTGAGTCAGAAGAAGAGGCATCTGAGGTAGGGTCCATGGAGGGGAATGCATCAGGCTCCTCAGGGTGGGTACCAGTGCTGTCTTAGCCAGTCTGGAGCAAATGAGAATCATCTTGGTCTGTCTGCTCTGGTTTTAGTAGAACTCTACCGGGGCAGAGGAAGAGGTGGAAGGCATAAACTGTCATTGTTGTCCAACTGAAAGAGAGCCCACTCTCCAGGCCTGTGGGATGGAAAGTCCTTGAGCAGAATTTTGTCAATTGGTGATTTTGTGGGAGGCAGAGATCTATGTCTGGCCTTCCATGCTTGAGTTATCTCTGTAAAACTTGAGGATGCAACTTCCATTGGTGTGATCTGTCATATTCCTGCTTAGGTTGTCCACCAGCATGTTTTCCTTGCCTGGCAAGTACTGTGCTTGAAGTTTGATTTAGATTCCAGGGCCATGTCCCAAAGTGACATGGCCAGCCTGCACAGGGGTATGGAATGGGTTCCTCCTGTTTGTTTATGTACCACATTACTGTGGTGTTGTCTGTCCCATCAATGGGCCAGTTGACCTGGATGCAGAAGGTCTTTGAAAGCTGTAATAGCATTTGTTACTGCTAGCATTTCCTTTTGATTGATGTGTGAAGGTGCTTTCTTTTTGGGGACCATCTGCCCTGAATGTGCACCGATCTGTCATGTGTGCCCCCAGGCTTAGTCCGGTAAAAGGCCTGTTGTGATGACTTGATTTGTTTGAGGCTTGGCAGAATGGGAGACCTGTGTTTGTTTGGCATGTTTGAGCCTCACCACATGGTGAAATTCTTTGAAGACATGGAATTAGTGGTATTATTGTTTCCAAACTGTGGCTGTGTTGAGACCATAGGTTTTTCAGGGTACCATTGAAGTTTCATGCAGCTTTGTACATGGGATTAGTGAGGATGCAAGATGCTGCATGAACTTGGTGAGCTGCAGGATTTTCCTTGCAGCCAGCCCAGTAGAAATTTGCTAAGGCATTTTGAAGTATTGAGTTAAGTTGCCCTGCTTCTCTGGCGTGGAGGTAGGCCATCTAGGTGTGTTTGTGTCCAAGTTAAGGCACCCCAGGGAAAATTATTTTCTGAGAGGGTACTAACCTTGATTTCTTTTTGTTGACTGGTGTATCCTAGATAATTCAACAACCTTATTACAAAAAGCCAGATGTTTCAGGAAGTATGTGCTTGCTGTCGGCTTGATCAGTGGGCAGTCAGCCCAAATATGGGTATATTTTGGTATCCCTTGAAGTCTGCAGGTATGCAAATTACTGACAGGCATTTTGTGAATACCTGGTGCAGTAGATAAGCCAAAGGGCAATGCAGAGAATTGATAATGGGTTGAACCTGCAAGAAATCTGAGGTATCTTCTGCAATTTTGTCTGATTGGGACATGCAGATATGCCTCCTTGAGGTCCAATGTTACCAGCCAAGGCCCTTGCCCAGTATGATGGGAAGAAGCTGCTGTAATGTGAGCATCTTGAATTTTGGGTAATGAAAATGTATTTAGGATGGATAGGTCCAATATAGGTCTCCAATCTTTTCCCTTCCTTGGTACCAGGAATAGTCTGGAATAAAAACCTTGACCTTGTTCCCTGAGTAGGTACCTCTTGAATAGCTTTCTGTATGTCCATGAGATCTGAAATTTGTTCCTTGTGCCTCTGCCCTTTGACTGTGTGTGGCAGTGTTTGGCATGCCCTCTCATTTTGGTAAGGTGTGAAATGAATCTGTAGCCTCTGTTTATAATGTCCAGGATCCATTTGTCTCTTTTGCATGACAATATGCCAATTTTTGAAAATAATGCCAGTTTTCCTCCTAAGGGTGCTGCCATTTGAGCCTTGCTAGTTTTTGGCATGCAAGTGGGAAAGTCATTGGCTTGCTTGACTGGCTGTGAACTATCCTCACCACCTCTTTGTGTAGGAGCTGCTGCCATTGTCTGCCTCTTGGTATCTCCATCCTTTCTTTGAGATTGCCCTCTGCCTCCTCGGGTGCCTGTATCTACCTCTTTTGGGGTCTGTCCGGGGTTGGAAAGGACCACACCGGAAGAAGCCAATTTCACTGAAACGCGAGGATGTACCTCAGAAAATCTTCTTTCACTGTTTAGCATTATTTAGGCTTTTTATTCCATTTCTTTAATACCTCCTAGCTTTATCACCAAATAATAATACATCCTTTTGAAGAGGGGCATCTAGTAATTTAGCTTTGACATGATCTGGTAGGTTTGCTCCTTGAGCCAGGCATGTCTCACTGCATGACTGATCCTGTAACAGCAGCTCTACATGAGGCCTCTAGAGCATCAAAACCACATTGTAAGCAGTATGTTTACCCACTTTGTTTTGGCACTATGTATCAAATCCTGCAACTCCTTCAAGTCTGGTTGTTCAGGTTGTGACATTTTGCTTCAACCGTGATAACAGAAACTGTTGGTACTTTTAGGCATATGGAACTGGCAGTTTAATGCCCTCATGGTTATAAGGTGGCCATGGTATAATTTTTCCCACCTTTCTTAAGGATCTGGAGTCCCTCCTGAAGGTAATGGCCTTTTGCAGTGGAGGCCTTAATTCCCTTGGGGCCCTGTGGAGATTGTTTCTGGGCCAGCTGCATGACTTTGTATAAAATTGGTGTGGAGTTGTGGAACCTGTAATACTCTGTCATGGGGCTTGGACTGGTGCTGGAGGTAAGAATCCAGGGTTAAGGCAGGGCCTCCGAAAGCTACATATCATCTAGGGATGTGTCTAAGACAGGAGAGGTATAGCTAGAGGCTCCTGTGCTGAGGTAGCAAGAGAAAGTCCTCTTGCCTTCTTGGAATCTGAGTACTCTTGGCCTTCTGAGTGGAAGTGTCTCCTTAATGTATGCAAGGTTTCTAAATATGAGTGGCAATCCTCTGGGGAGACAGAGGGAATTGGACTCTCAGCACTCAGAATCTCCTGTGTGGGAGGTGAATGTCCCTGTTCATCAGGGAGTGTTCTGAAATAATGGAGGCCTGGCCATTGAGGAGGGGACTTTCTTCCACTCTGGGCCTTTTGTCCGGGGGTTGAGATCCCCTTGATAAGAGTAACTTCAAATCCTCAGCCATTTTGTAAGCATCTGTTTTTAGGCATGGGGCCCTGGGAGGGCCCCTGTGGAGCTTGGTCTCAGAGAATGCAGTATGGCTGCTTTAGACTTGGAGCCTTGAGGTGAGGGCAAGAGGAAGGTCTGAAGACACCTCAGAGAGGAGGGGCAGACCTGTCTACATATTGAGATTCACCACCAAGAGTGGCCTCGGTATCTGTAGTCAGCGGGCTGTGGGCCGAGGAGCATGCAACCTCGGCACTGCAAGACACCGCCAATGAAGTGTCTTCGCAGGCAGGGGCTGCAGAGGCGCTTCGCTGAGAACCGGACCACCTGTAGTAGGCTTTGGTGTGATGTCGGTGGATGCCGTCATGGACCGCTGCGGTAAAGTCGGGTTCCATTATCTTTGCGCTTTTTAGATGGGGAAACTGGAGTCGGAACATCCGACTACATAATATAAGTATAAAGCAACTTTACCAAAATAAATGCTGCTTAACCCAGCCTTTACATGTATAATGGTGCTGCTTATTGAATGTAAAGCACAAAAACGCATAGACATCGAGACGCTGTGGTCTGGGCCTAAGCAAGGGAATGCAGAGGGGAATGAAAATCCTTATGTGGCATTTTGCTTCCCACAAGAAATACAATTATTAACTCCTGTCTGACATCGGTCTGAGGCAATAAAAGTTTCTCTAACGGGTACTCTAATTTCAAAGAAGACTCTCGGTTGCAAAGTTTTCGTAATTTCCAGGAGCTGGCCGACCACACTTTGGCGAACTGCTTCTGCCTGCACCAAGGCTACGCAAGAAAGACTGAAGAAAAAATGGCGCCGGCTGTGGTTCTTTTATACACTTGGCGCCTGACATCAGGGAAGCATAGTTGACATTTTACAACCGACGCCGGGACCTAGACTTTGGGAATCTCGGCCGACTCGAGGACCCAAGGCTGACGGCAGGAGAACCCATCTGTTATGGACTGCAGCCAGGTATGCATTTATGAACATCTATTAAAAATATTTCATCCTGTAAAGCTATCACATAGAGTTAATGAGTCTCCATAAAGTGATGCAAAATTGTGGGACTTCAGCCACAGAGGAATAAATAGATGGCAATCTAAAGCAACAGTGAATTCGCATGGAGTGGGGAAAGTTGCAAATCCCAGCATGACAAAGTATGCATGGAGGAGAATCTAGACACTAGTAGTAAATATTATATTTGTAATTCTTGAAATGAGGAAAACCAATACACAAAGTGGAATGACAGATTTTACCTAGACTTGGGGGCATAACTTACATATCTCGGAACAGGTCAAACGGGAATAATGAGGAGCAAACATACACTAAACAAACATGGCCATCTAGGTACGCACCAGTAGCTGCCAGGTAAGACTAGAACCCACCAAAAATAATATCTTATTACTTTTGTGTAGAGGTTATCACTACTATTGTGACAAGGTAAGTCAGCTCCATCAGATACAGCAAAGTTGGCACACAGGTTCTAATGAATATTAAACCATGCTGCAACTGGTTATGTACAATAAAGAACCAAAACCAATAATTGGATCCACACAACAC
>NC_056745.1:908814125-908841625 GCF_019279795.1 Protopterus annectens
CTTCAAGGAGGAAAAATGCAGCTAGAAAGGGCACTACTCTGGCTATTTCACATGAGAAAAGACAGAGTAGCAATGGAAAGAAGGTGTCAACAGCAGGTCATTCCACAGGATGGGGTAAAAAAAAAAAAGAGAGAGAGAGAGAAGGCATAAGGCAAATCAATAGCCTGCAAACATCTATACCACAAACTACCTGTATTCAATACGGCGGCGACTCAACCATAATCTGTGCTGCAGCAACTTCTGCTGAACTTCAGTCCAGCACCCAGAAAGTATTTACCTTAGTGGAAAACTGGTTCTCTAAACGCCATCTTCTCCTTAACCCTAAAAAAACAAAACTTCTACCGTTTACCCCTACCCAGAAGTCTCCTCCTATTGACTTCACACTTGCATCAAAAAATGGCACTGTAATTGTACCAGACCCAATTACCAAACTCTTAGGCATAACTATTGACCATAACCTCAACTTTGACTTACACATAAAAATCTAGGATTTCTCTATAGGCTAAAACCATTCCTTACACCTATAGGCAGGACTACTATGGCCCAAACTCACCTACTCTCCACACTTCTCTATGCCTCCCCAATTTTTACAAATCTATCTAAAAATAATCAAAACAAGCTGGCCACCGCTTACAATAACATTGCCAGGTTTGCCACTGGGTCCACATTCCGTACTCACCACTGTCAAAATCTACATAAACTAGGATGGTTGGAACTTCAAAACCAGCTTCTTTTCCAACAACTAACCATCACCCACAAAATCTTACATCACCCTACAAATACTCCCATACTCTGTAACTTAATCAAGCCCTATAAAAATGTAAGTACCCTTCACTCAGCCAATAAATTACTAGCCGCTACCCTAAAATCCAATAACAAATCAGGTGATTCTCTATTTACTAACACTATTGGAATCCATTGGAATAAACTTCCTAGCAATCTCACATTCCTTTCATCTACCCCTCTTTTCAAAAAGCATCTAAAAATCTTCCTTAACTCACAATGGCTGTGTCCATGTACTAATGCTGGCTGAATCTACTTATATCATAACTAACCTTTTTTCTACATTTAAATACTGTTGTCAAAAATGTCCTTTTGTCTTCTTCCTTCTATTCTATATATCTAATTTGTAAGTCATTCTCTCATGGCTCTTTTTTTTGTTATGTAATATAAATAACTAAATGTATTTTTTTAATATCCCTTTATGTCTATATTTACATATGTATATTAAGCTGTATATATCTGCTGTGGAGCTTTTCTCCCCGGGCCTCTACTGAAAATGGACATATATCTAGCTAGACTATCCCGGTCAACAAATGTAAAATAAATAAATAAATAAATATGGAGAGAGGTTACTAATGGAGTACAGGCAAATAGTGCACACAGAGTAAAGTAAAGAAAGAAATTGGGATATGCAGCTTTAAACGAGAGAATAAGAAAGGAGAAGGAAAAAGCCAAGGTGTAAGCATAGTGAACAAAGCAGTGACAAGTGAAGCAGATACAGTTGCGCATGGCCATACAGAAGGCAACACTACAAGAAAAGCATAAAATAACTGGGTGTGGGATGGGAAAGACACTCAGCCAGATGGAAGGGAAAAAGGGTGAAAGGAATCTTTTACTTGTGCACACTGTTAACAGTATACAGGAGGGAGGGATGAACAGGTAAAGAACTAAATACAGCTCAAGAAGTGAAGCAGCCAATGAAAAGTAAGGAAGAATGGAGTAGCAGAACTAGAGGAGAAAGGGTTGGAAACGAGATAAGGACATAGGGCAAGAAATGAAAGCCAGAGAGGGGACAGTGAAATGATTTTCCTAATCGGCGACGTGGCCCAAAATATAATTTAAGAGTCTTATCAAAACACACAGGACAGACTGGTGAAACCAGTTTCAAGGATTAAACTTAGCAAGACATGGAGAAAGTGACAAATGTGGTCATCAGGGGGAAAGGGGGGGGGGGTGGCAATAAATTATGGTGCTTGTAGGTATAAATCATTTTTCTCAGAAGACAGCTGAAATAGTTTCACCAGGCTTAGGAATATGGTAGACAGATGCCAACATAGGAGAATGTTATTTCCAGTCACGTAAGTGTTAACTCTGTAAGTCAGCACAGTCAGGAAGGACATAGTAATGGCTGGCTGTGATACTGGAAAAAAATAAAAGCTGAGACTACTAGGAGGGTTGAAGGAAGACATGGCAGACAGGGTCATGTACTATACTATCTTGTTTCAGAAGGGCAATATTACTCAGAGCTGGGTTAGCAAGGTATCTCCCAATGACTGTACTTTTAAAATAAAATGTAAGTGAAGAGTAGATGGCATTCAAGTAGCAGACAGAACACAAAATGATACAGAACATAGCAGAGAAACGGGCAAGTGTGAACAGGAATAATGAAGAAGGGACAGCATTGAGTGTAATGTCAGACAGGAAGAGGAGGATTATCAAGCCCATGCAGGCAGCAAGGGCATAGGTAGGGCCAAAAGCAAGAGAACAAGCTAAGGAAGAGGAAGGAAAAATGCTGCTGGACTGATAAAGGGCAGTAGGTCCCAGATACATAAGGGAAGAAAGAGGGGTCTGGGGGAGAGAATAAATGATAGCGATAGATGGAAAATGGGTCAAAACATGGGATGTCTGAATTTACTAGAACCAGACAAAAATCACAAGCTCCAAAGCAGACAGGGAGCAGACATGGTCTTAGGTCTTGGACCACATGGGGTTCAGCTAAAGTACAGTTGTGTACACTTACCATAAATGTAGATGTTCGAGTGTATTCACTGTTGCAGTCATTACATTTGGGTAATCTGCTGGTAGATTGCCTTCAGTCAGCCTGATTAACAATCTTGTGTCGGTTGCTGTCCCTTCTTCCATGACATCAGGTCATCAGGGGTATAAAACATGCAGCCGACGGCATGCCATTACATTAGTTTATCTTGCCCCAGATGTCAGGTGCCCCCCCAAATGGGGAGCCAAAAATATATATATAAATATATAGGTAATATAAAATACCAAAAGTATACCTCAAAAAAAAAAAAAGAAAATACACCAAAAAAGGCTTATAAGTGTAGTAAAAAAAAGTAGAGGCATAGTAAGAGAAAACACAGGGGACTGGAGGGAGGGTAACCAGGACTGCAACAGTGAATACACTCGAACATCTACATTTATGGTAAGTGTACACAACTGTACTATGTTATTCATGTTTCACTGTTGCAGTCATTACATTTGGGTAGATGGATTTATACAGCATTAGGACTGGCTATAAGGTCATGCAGAACAGCATTGGCAAAGCCAGCTCTAGATTTAGAGAAAATTGGTAAATGATAATGTCTGGTGAAAGTAAGAAATGAACTCCAGGTAGCAGCTTCTAGAATGTCCCTGGTAGGAACACCTCTGAGAAAGGCTGTAGAGGTAGATGCAGCCCTGGTAGAATCAGATCTGATCCAGAGGGATAGTTTTTCCATGGTGCTTATAGCAGAAATTAATACAATGGCTTATCCATTTGGAAATGGTTTGCTTTGAAATAGCCTTTCCCTTTGCCCCTGCAGCAAATGCTACTAGCAGTTGTTCAGATTTTCTTTGAGATTTAGTCCTGTTCAAGTAAAATCCAAGTTGTCTGTGTACATCCAATGAATGCAGAATCCGCTCCCCCTTGTTCTGTGGATTGGGAAAGAAAGTTGGCAATTGAATGGTCTGATTAAGAACCACACTGGATACCACCTTGGGCATGAAGGATGGGTTGGCCCTGAGAGATACCCCATCCGTATGAAAAATGATGAAAGAATCCACTGCCATAAGAGCCTGTAATTCAGAAATCCTTCTAGCCAAAGTGACTGCTAAAAGGAAGGCTGTTTTCCAGAAGAGAAATTTTAAGTCTGCAGTAGCAGCTGGCTCGAAAGGAGGGAGAATGAGTTTCTCCAATACAAAGTTAAGGTCCCAGGCAGGGGTTGGAGCTCTCCTGGGTGGTCTAAGTTTTTGGCCCCTCTGAGATACTGCTTTAGCAGAGGATGAGAGAAGAGGGGAGGGTTCTGTGTTGTAATGAGTTGAAATGGCTGAGGCATGGATTTTTATGGAAGAAAAAGACAGGCCCTTGTGAAGCATCTCAGTTAAGTATTGCAAAATCTGAGGAATGTTGGGCAGTGCTGTGCTTATCCCTTGAGATTGATTTCAGGCACAGAATCTTTTCCATTTGCCAGCATAAGATTTTCTAGCACTAGGTCTTCTCGCCTACAAAATGACATCCATCACAGGTTTGCTGAGGGATGCTAAGGGTGAATTTAGGTGATTAGCCATGCTGCAAGATTCAAAGTTTGGAGCTGAGGGTGCAGAATTTGGTTGTTCTGCTGAGACAGTAAGGAAGGTGTCTGAGGCAGGTGCCATGGTGAAATGTGTGACACACTATGCAGGAGTGGGTACCAGTGCTGGCGAGGCCAGTCTGGAGCAATCAAAATCTTTTTGGTTTGTCCTGTTTGACTTTTAGTAGAACTTTGGAGAGCAGAGGCAGAGGAGGAAAAGCATAGGCTGACAGATTTTTCCAGCTGAAGTAAACAGCATCCACTTTCCAGGCTTTTTTGTGATGAGTTCTTGTGCAAAATGTGTCCAACTGATAGTTCTGGGGTGAGGCAAAAATATATATGTCTGGGCTCCCCCATTTGCGTGTCAACATGTTGAAAATCCGTGGTTCTAGTTTCCATTCATGGGTGTCCATGAGATTTCTGCTTAGTTTTTCTGCCAGAGTATTCAGCTTTCCTGGCAGGAATTGAGCCTGTAGTTGTACTTGATAGCTCAAGGCCGTGTTCCACAATGCCATGGCTAGTCTGCAAAAGGGGTAGGAGTGTGTCCCCCCCTGCTTATGTACCACATAACCGTGGTGTTGTCCGTCTTTATCAGTAATTGTCCTTGATGAAGGTAGCCCTTGAAGGCTGTCAATGCATTCTGTACAGCTAGCATTTCTTTTTGATTTTATATGGAGGTGCATTTGATTTGGGCTCCATTTGCCCTGAATGCCCTTCCCTGTCAGATAAGCCCCCCACGCATAGTCTGATGCATCTGTAGTTAGGGTCTGGGTGGCAGGGGGTGGTGTGAATGGCAGTCCCTTGTTCTGGTGGTAGGCCTCTGCCCACCATAGGAACTCTAGGCGCAGACAAGGTATGATAGGAATCATTGTTTCCAGGCTGTGACAATGTTGACTCCATAGACTTTTTAAATACCACTGAAGTTTCCTCATATGCAGTCTTGCACATGGAATTAGAAGAATGCAGGAGGCCATGAACCCGAAGGCTTGCATTATTTGCCTTGCAGAAAAGCAGGGTTTTTGTGGCTATCTGTTTGAAGTAAGTCACCAAATGAATTTGCTTTTCTGGCGTAAGGAAAGCCATCTGGGCAGCTGTATTCAAGCTTGCACCCAGGAATGTAATTTTTTGAGAGGGTACCATCTGAGATTTCTTTTCATTTATAGTGTACCCTAGACAAGTTAGAACCCTTTTTACAAACGCCAGACGTTTTAGAAGAATGTCCTTGTTTTCTGCCTGAATTGTTTGCCTGCAAAATGCAATTACTGGAGCCAGGCACTTTGAAAAGACCCTGGGCGCAGTTGATAAGCCAAAGGGCAGTGCAGAGAACTGGTAATGCAAGTAGTCTGCTTTGAATCGGAGGTATCCTCTGCAAGATTCCCTGATTGGGATATGCAGGTAAGCCTCTTTTAAATCTAGAGTTGCCAAACAGGGATCTTTGCCTAGCATAGGAAGTAACTGGTGAAGAGTCAGCATCTTGAATTTTGGAATGTCCAGAAAGGTGTTTAGAGTAGATAAGTCCAGAATTGGACGCCATGTTTTGTCTTTTCTGGGTACTCTTTTCTGGGTACCAGGAAAAGTCTGGAATAGAAACCTTGTCCCTTTTCCTCTTCTGGTACTAGTTGAATAGCCCCCATGTTCATGAGGGAAAGTACTTGTTTCTGGCCCTCTGCCCACTGATTCAGGGGCAGATCTGGACATCAGTTTGGAGTTGGTAACGTGTGGAATTGAAATCTGTATCCCTGGGATACTATATTTAAAACCCATTTGTCCTGGGTCATAAGTTGCCAGTTTTTTGCATGATGAGCCAGTTTCCCCCCCCCAAAGGGCTGGCTAAAAGGGAAGTGCTTGGTAAATCTAGAGGAAAGTCATTGAGACTGCTTACCATAGAGAGGTGTCTTGTTTCCAGATTTGGAAGAGGAGGCACTCCATTGCTTAGTTCTGAAAGTCCCTTGGGACTGAAACCTGGTGCCTTTGGAATGTCTGGGTTTGACTTGAGTGGCTCTGGAAGGAACTGGAAAGGACCAGTTCTTAGTAGGACAGTGCCTACTAAATCTTGGAGGTTGCACTTGCAAGAAATCTTTCACAATTTGCATAGATTTAGCTTTATCTTTCATCTTTTTTTGAACTTCTTCAGCCTTATTACCAAAGAGACGGTCCTGTTGTAAAGGAGCATTCAACAGGTTTGCTTTAACATGATCAGGCAGAGATTGCTCTTTGAGCCAATCATTCCTCCTTAGGACAGACCCAGTTACAGCAGCCCTGCAAGAGGCCTCCAAAGAATCAAAACTGCACTGCAAAGTATGTTTTCCAACTTGTTCAGCTGAATGCAATAAATCCTGTAATTTTTTTATTTTCCACACAGTCAGAAATCAACATCATTTTCTGTTTAAGCAGTCCCATGATATGCTGCTGCTATTTTAGCATATGGAATTGACAGTTTAAAGCTCTGATTGCCAAGGTTGCAGAGGTGTAGACCTTCTTACCCCATCTATCCAGTGCCCTGGAATCTCTATCAGATGGCGTAGGATTTTTAACAGTAGAAGCCTTAATGCCCTTGGGGCCCTGAGAAATTGTTTCAGGATCCGCAACAGGATTTTTGAAAAGGAATTTGTGGGAGTCAGAAACCCTGTAATATCTGTCTGGCTTACAAGGAGCTGGAGGCAGAGAATCAGGAGCCATACTAGATTCTGAAAACACATCATCAACAATGTCTAGATTCTGAAAACACATCATCAACAATGTCTAGAACAGGAGGTATAGCCAAAGGCCTATGTTGAGGAAGAAGAAGAAAATCCCTAAGCCTCTTTTTAGATTCAGAAAAATCCTGACTTTCCCAGTGGAAATGTTTCCTTAAGGTATGTAAAGTTTCCCCAAAAGAAAAATCCTCAGGGGAAGAAGCAGAAGGAATGGAATCCTCTGCATCAGAGTCCTCATAAGTAGCTATAGAAAAATCCTGTTCATTAGAAGAGTCAGAAGAAATAGAATCCTGTTCAGAAGATTCATGGTCAATTTCTTGCCTAGGCCTCTTTGAAGGGAGGGGGGGGGCTGACTACCCCTGAGTAGAGTAATTAAATCTTCAGCCATTTTGATAATTTCATTTTTAGGCATAGGGGCCTGCACATGTGGCTCAGGCATCAGTTTTTTAGACATAGTTCGAGTTTTTGGCCTTAATATTGAAAATGGCATCAGTTTAATATATAAATCTGTAGGCCTGAATACACATTCAGAAGCCGTTGCCTGCACAGCGGCTCCAGACACATCCAAGGTAGACATATCCGCGGGTTCCAAAATTGAAGCATCTCATGGCATACCAGACTCTGAATGGGTCTCAGCAGAGGCCTGCGAATCAGAAGTAGCAGGTATCAAGGGCTGCGAAAGTGCCTCACTGAGTACCGACGAACTGGCGACTGGCTTAGGAGAAGCGTTGTCAGCAGTTTTGGACCTCAACGGCCTGTCTCTGTCTTTTTCTTTGCGTTTTTTAGGTATTCCGGTTGTCGGATTGCTAACCAACATCATTTCTGGATAATTAAACCGTGAGCCAAAATATTTAGAAGCAAAAATGTACCGACGACGGATTGTGCGTTGATTAAATAAAGCACAAAACCGACAGCAAGGTACGTCGTGGTCAGGGCCTAGGCAAAGAATACAGTACAAATGAAAGTCCTTATGAGGTATTTGCTTTCCACATGTAATACAGTTATTAACTTTTAGTGACATCGGTAAGGAGCAAGAAAAAGTTTCCTCAACGGTGTACTTAGCTTTTTAGTTGAAGACTTCGGTTCTGAAACTCAAAAACTAAAATTCCAGGAGTCGGCTGACCGGCACTTGCAAAATGCTTCTGCTTCAGGCACCACGCAGCAAGAAAGACTGATGTAATGGCATCGGCTGCATGTTTTATACCCCTGACGACCTGACATCATGGAAGAAGGGACAGCAACCGACGCAGAACCCAAGACTTTTTAAATCAGTCCGACTGAGGGCAACCTGCCAGCAGATTACCCAAATGTAATGACTGCAACAGTGAAACACGAAGAACATCTGGTATAGCATCATACCAGGAAGGGATAACTATTGGTGAGGTCCTAACCAAACTGGAGGTGGGTGCCCAGGTGGAGGCATCTACAACCAATAATGATCATGCCACTATAAAGTTTAAGTTTGTATTTGCTAGTGAGGAGATAAGACTACAACGACAAAGCTGATGGTATGAGACTTTAGGGTAAATGTTTATGATGATCTGGGAAACATTGTCAAAGACAGGTCAGAGGACTAGAGACAAATTAAAGGAGTAAACAAACTGAGAAGGGATCAGGAAAGGCAGGGATCATGAAAAAGGGTTTGAGGAACAGGCAAAAAGAGCACATTTTTTTTTTTTGTTCAGGGAAGAAAAGAGGGATCTATATTAGAACATCGAAGTTTCAAAACTTCGAATATTCTAATATCGACCCCTATTCAGCGAAAGCTGAAAACATCGAACATACAGAACCGCAAATTTTTTCCTAGGGAAAAAATTTGCTGTTCCAAAACACATACATACAACACAAGCACACCAAACAAACAGCAATCCACACACATAAACCTAAAATCTTACACCTAACCCTACACTAAACTATACACACACCACTAACTATCCACTTACCTTAACCTAAACCCTAACCCTAAGGTCCGTCACTATTGCACACTCACCTCACCCACGCCCTAACCCTAACTCACCTAGCCCACCCTAACCCTCATGTCCACACAATTGTACACTTACCTGACCCACTCCCTAACCCTAACTCACCTAACCCACCCTAACCCTCATATCCACACAATCGCACACATACCTAACCCGCACCCTAACCCTAACTAACCTAACCTGCACTCAATCGCACACTTACTTGAACCCGACCCGTAACTTTCCACCACAGCACTGAAAATACCAAAGCAATAGAAATGGACAACCAAATTCTTTCCCTAGGAAAAAATTCAGTTTTCTGTTGCTTCGATATTTTCAGCTTTTGCTGAATAGGGGTCGATATTAAAACATTTGAAGTTTTGAAACTTTGATGTTCTAATATAGACCCGAAAAGAGAGGGATTAATAGTCTGGGTAAACTCTTAGGCCACTTTAAGCATAAAATAAAGGTTATTTCTGCAAGAAACCATGCCCTTCTTGGGTAGGGCTAAATCACCCTAAGAACTTGTAACTCAGATACTCTCCTAGCATTTGTTCATGTAAAGAACCTCTATTCAGCCTGATAAGCTGGTTCAAAAGGAAAAAGGAGTAAGATTTTCAAGCACAAAGTTAAGATCCCAAGGAGAAGCAATTTGCTTTCTAGAAGAACAAATATACAACAAACCTATCAAAAACTGTTTAACTTTGAGGATGAGTAGAAAGGGAGAATCTACGGGCAGCCAAGCAGAAATGGCCAACGAGTGAACCTTGATAGAGGAATATGAAAGGTCAGAGGACAGTAACTCACACAAATAATCAAGAACCAGAGGTAGTCTGGCCTAAAATCTGAGATGTTCTACAGTCTATATGCTGACGATCTGAAATTGGGTAAACTGATTACAAGTGTTACAGATAAGGCATGTCTGCAAAATAATTTGACTAAATTGACCATTTGGGCACAGGAGAGTAACATGCTGATAAATACATCAAAAACTAACCATATGAGATTTGGGAGACAAACTGAAAGGTGAATATTTAATACAGCCCACAGTGATTGAAACTGTAGACTCATTTAAGGATCTGGGTATATGGGTAGATTTAGCTATGAGTTTTTCTAATCATATCAAACAATTGGCTAATGATAGTTACAGAACTATAGATTGTATAAAAAGATTTATAAAGTCTAGGAAATCAAACATAATGAAGTCATTGTTTGTTAGTTACATTAGACTCACACTTGAGTATGGAATAACAATAAGGAAATCCTATAGGAAAACAAGCATGAATAAACTGGAAAGAGTCCAGCGGAAATATACCAAGGGCATCCATGGATGTGAAAATCTAAGTTATTATGAAAGACTAAAATATCTGAACTTGTACAGTGTCTCTTACAGATATTTAAAATGAGATCTTATTCAAGCATATAGGGCATTTAGGGACAACTACCTCTGGGAATGTTTGTGCTTATCAAAAAGTACTAGAGAATCATAGGTAGGTACTAGGCTATCGGCCCAAGGGCCTACGTAAGCCTAGCCAACAAGGTTCCCTGGCTTACGCCACCCAAGAAAGTTATTTTCCTTTGCCACTGTCGAGCAGAGACACAGAAGTGATCACCGGGGTGTATTTCCTATTTCCCATCCACTCAAGATTTTTCTTGAAGAGTGCTGATGAAGAACTTTGCTTGACATAGATGGGTAGCCTGTTCCAGAGTATGGGAAGTCTCTGGGACAATAATCTATCCCTGCAGCATGTCCTGTTTATTGTGGTGACAAGGTTTATGTCCCTAGACCGTGTAGCTCGGAGAGATTGGGATTTCTTTAGGTGTAGCATGTCCAACAGCTCTGTGTTTGACATAGCTTTATATGTTAGGCAGAGATCACCTCGGAGTAGGCGATATGCTATGGAGTAAAGCTTGAGTTTTTTGAGACGGTCAGTGTAGGGCATCTGTTTGGGGCCAGTAACCCTTTTTGTGAGGTACTTCTGTGGCCTTTCCAGCTGCTGCAGATGTCTTGTGAGGTACATTCTAAAAGGGGCGTTGTACTCTATAATGGGTCTAATGAGTGTCGAGTAGAGGGGAACAATGACCTATTTTTTCTTGGATGAGAACCTTTTTATGATGAGGTGTGCCATGTAGAAGGACTTCCTGACTACTGTGGCGATGTGACTATCAAAGGACAGACTACTGTCCACCAGGGTCCCAAGGTCTCTTATCACTCATTCAGTGTTAAGTAGACTGCTGTATATGTAGTAGTTCACGGGTACAGTGTTTTTACCAAAGGGGATGACAATGTACTTTTTGGCATGGAGCTTGAGGCCATGGCTCTGACACCAGGCATCTGTCTCAGCGAGGCCCTTCTGTAGGGTTTCCACATCATTTGGGGACTCGACTATAGTTCCTAGTTTGCAGTCATCTGCGAACTTCGTTAGCCAGAGGACTTCTGTGTTAGCCTGTACTTCAGAGAAGTAGATACCAAACTGGAGAGGTCCCAGGACTAAACCCTGTGGTACTCCACTTGTCACTGGTTTGAGGTCAGATTTGTAGTGTGCAACTTTTACAGTGTGGGTTCTGTCAGTGAGCCAGTTGGCAACCCATCTTGTGATGTAGGGATTTATACCTAGTTTAGTGAGTTTAGCTATAATTCCAAAATGGGGGAATGGTGCCGAAAGCCTTGGCGAGGTCAAGATAAGCTGTGTGAACCACCTTACCCCCATCTACAGCTTTAGTGACTGCCTCAAAGAAGTCGATCAGGTTCAGGAGGCATGATCTGCCTTTCACAAACCCATCGCCACATCATCAGATAACCTATGTAGAAGATTCGTGTACTAATTGGTTCTCTGACATAGAGTAGCTAATGTTTGGAACAGACTACCAAATTACATTAAAGCAAGTACTAGTTCAGATATTTTTAAGAACAGCCTGAACATTTATTATGTGAACAAGTGTTTTGGTATATTTGCAAGCTAGAAGGGCATTAATGCCCATGCTTGAAACATTTGTATGTATGTATGTATGTAAAAAAGGTCCTGCCTGGTCTTGAGACAGACACTAACTAGAAAAGCTTTTCCACTTGCACACACATTATTTTCTAGTACAACATTTGTTTGCCTCCTTTGCATGTCCTCAAAAAAAGGTGCCTAAAAGGTATCAAGATTTAACAGCCTGTGAGCTGAAAGGTTTTCAGGATAAGACGTGTGAGTATTTTACTTTTCAAGTGGGTTAACTTGAGAAAGTATTTTAAAAAAGGCTAGGTATAAATGAAAAAAAAATGTGGGGGGAAGAACTGGAAGAATTTGGGTTGAATATAGTACCCCAGCTAAAATTTTTTTTTGGATGATACAGAAGTCAATCATAGATCAGAACACAGAATATGGAGCTACTTCCAGATCCAGCTAAATATGGGCAATCACACAACAGGTAGACAGCAGAAGCAATTAAGTTAAGTATCAACTGCATTTCAAAGTCAGTAGTCAGACAAAAATCAAAGCTAAAGAAACAATACTTTGATTCTTATGTTAAATATATGAGGGTGCATAACTTATACCAAAGACTAAAGGCAGAATCTTCAGCTGCAGAAGTATGGGACAGCAGGCTAAATATTTTCCACACGAGTGTCACAGCAATGTAGAAGGTGTCCTTGGAATCTCTGAAGGAAAGGCATTCATAAAAAGTCCTGCATCACAAGCTTCTAGACATAAATGAATGAGAGTAAGGCAGTTTAGTAGAACCTCAGCCACTATGTAATGATGTTTTGACTCAGGGTAAATTCAGAAATAACTTTTGCATAAAAGGATTAGGGTGTAAAAAAACCTGCCCTTATGGAAAATCAGATAAGGTTGGCCCACCATAAGAGCTTACAGCTCAGATGTCAGAGCAATAAACAAAAGTTTTCAAGTGATGAACTTTAAATCAGCCTGAAAGCCAAGTTCAAAAGGAGGTAACCTCAATTTTACGAGAACAACACTGAGAACACAAGGTGGAGGCATTTGCTTTCCAGGTAGTTTCAAGTGCATAAACTGGTCGACCACATAATGAGACAAAGAAGGGGATCCATGAGCAGACAAGATTAGATAATTGGTTGCAAGATGCACCTTGATAGAAGCATAAAAGAATTCTCAGTGAGTAGCTCACACAAATATTTCAAAACCAGGGGGGTACACATCATACTGGAACCTCTGATATTGGATAGGCACCACCTAGGAAACCTATGCCACTTGTAAACATAAAATTTTCTAGTTGCAGGTTTTCTTGCCTCCTTCAGTACCTGCTACACATCCTCATGGAGCATGTGGTTGAAAGGTATCAAGACAGAATCATCCTGGCTGTCAGCAGCAATTGCTCTAAGTTAGGGTCCGCCATTCACCTGACATTTTGTCAGCAGTTCCAGAGTATGATGAAGCCTGTGGTAATTGACCAACTGCATTAAAAGGGAGAACCAACTTTGCCTGGGCCAAAAAAAGGGTCACCACAATGGTCTTGAATAACTACATATGGATCTTCAGAAGTACCTTGGGTATTGGTGGAAAGGGTAGAAATGCATAAAGGAGCACTCCAGTTCAAAGGAATGAGAATGCTTCTGTCCCTCCAAGCAGAGCTGCAAGGATGTCTCAAAACAGATGTTTTTCAACGGTTTTGAAAGGAAGCAAAATATATATATATATATATATATATATATATATATATATATATATATATATATTTGAAGTGTTCCCCATATCTGGGCCAAATCCAGGCTGACCTCTGTCTCAAGTTTCCACTTCTGAGGGTCTGTATGGGTTATGAAAAGTCTGTCTGCCACTAGATTTTGTGCTGTTGGGATGTATGAGAGAATTCTGTAAGGCTAGTTCACGTACTATCACTGTCAACCTGCAAAGAGGGTATGACCTTGCATCCCCTTGCTAGTTCAAGGTATCACAACTGTGGTGTTGTGTGTGACCAATAAAAAAGGGACTGGAGACCATGAGTGGTGAAAAACTTGTTTAAGGTCTGAATCACTGCTAGTATTTCTTGGATGTTTATGTGCTTTGTAGTGTCTGAAGGACCCCATTTATCTTACATGTGAACTCCAGTGGACACTGCCCCCCATGCAAAATCTGACATGTCCATCAGGACTGACTGAGCTGAGGTCTGGAGGGAGAAGGGTACGTCTACATAGACCAACATCTGGTCCCTCCACCACTGTAACACTTGTTTCACAAAATCCAACACTGGTACCTAGAACTCCAAGGGAAACAGGTGCAGAGTCCAACAACTTTTTTATGTAATACTGAATCTTTCTCATGGAGTATGGCCAGAGATATCATGATAATCATTGATGTCATGAGGCCTAGAATTTTGGGAAACTTTCTTGCAGAACCAGTTACTTGAACAGAGAAAACTATGAAAATGTTCTTGACAGTCAGGACTTTATCTTCTGGTAGAAAGGCCATATTTTTTCTGTGTCCATCATACACCAAAGGAAGATAATTCTTTGTGAGGGTGCAACAAAAGACACTTGTAGGTTCAACTTAAAGTTGGGAGCAATTGGAATGTGGTGATAAGCATCCTTTAGATGCAAAGTCAACATGAAATAGTGATCCGGAAGAAGGGATAGGACCATCTGCAGGGTGGGCAGTTACAATTCGGGTACTTTCAAAAGGATGTTTAGCTACAACAAATCTAAACACTAGTCTCGACGATAGCTCCTTTTTGGATACCAAAAAGATTTTGGTGAAAAATTATTTTTCTTCTTGTGGTGCAGGAACTGGTTCTATAACCCTTGTGTTCAACTTATAGGTTCATAGATGTGTACTAGGCTAATGACCCTGGAGCCTTTACAAGCCTAGCCCATAGAAGTGCCCTGGCATCATGCCACCCGACGTTAGCGCCCAGTGCCTCTATCAAGTAATGCCACTGGAGTGATCCCCGGGGTGAACTTTCTATTACCCATTCACTCATCAGGTTTTCTCTTGAAGAAGGACAGCAAGGTGCTCTGCTTGACATGTATGGGAAGTCTATTCCAGAGCATGGGAAGTCTCTGGGTGAGGAACCTGTCCCTCCAGCATGTTCTGTTGATTGTGGTAATGAGGTTGAGGTCTCTGGAAAGTGTGATACGGAGAGACTGTGAGTTCTTTAAATGTAGCATTTCTAACAGAGCTGGGTCAGACATGGCTTTGTAAGTCAAGCAGATATCGCCTCTAAGTAGGCGATATGAGACAGAGAATAGCTGGAGACTTTTGAGTCTGTCTGTGTATGACATGTTTAATGCCTAGGATCCTCTAAGTGAGGTACTTCTGTGGCCTCTGCAGCTGTTGCAGGTGTCTAGTGAGGTACATGGAAATGGGGCACTATACTCGATGACTGTTCTTATGAGGGAAGAGTAGAGAGAGACGATGACCTCTTTCTTCCTGGATGCAAAACCCTTGGTAATGAGATGTGCCACATAGAAAGACTTTCTGACCACAGTGGGAATGTGGTGGTTGAAGTAGAGGTTGCGGTCAACCTGCGTCCCCAGATCTCTTATAAAACCTTCACTGTTCAGTGGGCTCTCATCGATTAGTAGGAACTGAGTTTTTACCAAAGCGAATGACGACGCATTTTTTGGCATTAAGCTTAAGCCCATGGTTTTGCCACCAATCATTGGTCTCCAGTGAGGCCTTTCTGTAGGATGCCTGCATCACTTGGGGAGTTAATAATGGATCCCAGTTTGCAGTCGTCTCCAAACTTGGTCAGCCAGAGTACCTTTATGTTGGCCTGAACTTCTGAGAAGTAGATGCTGAACAGGAGAGGACCCAGGACCGATCCCTGTGGGACTCCACTCGTGACTGGTTGGCAGTCTGACTTAAGAGTCCGCTTTCACACTATCTGTTCTATCTGTGAGCCAATTTGCAACCCACCTAGTGAAATAGGGGTTGATGCCTAGTTTGGTGAGTTTATCAATAATTCCTGAGTGATGAATGGTATCAAAGGCATTGGCCAGATCGAGGTAGGCTGTATGCACTGCCTTAACTTCACCCACAGCCCTGGTGACTGACTCAAAGAAGTCAACCAGGTTGAGCAGGCATGATCTCCCTTTCACAAAGCCAAATTGCATGGTGTCTAGAGTTTGGAGATTTCCTATATCCTCATTAATCAGGTCCGTGATGATGCGCTCCACAGCTTTACATATCAGACTCATCAGGTTAATGGGATGATAATTCCCAGGATCTGTAGTTGCTCCCCCTTTATGGACAGGGATGACTGTAGCAGTGCGCCATTCGGTAGGGACAAAGCCTGAGGTGAGGCTGTGACTGAACAGGGCACACAGGTGGCATCTATATCACGTATCGAAATTTTACTACATCAAATCACTAAAGGACAGCCTCTAGTGATCGATGTAGTAAAACATCGAATAACATTAAAAAAAACAAACAAAAATAAAAACTAACTAACTAAGGCAGGGGGGCAAGCCCCCCTGCACCCCCCACACCCCCCTACTTAAATATTCCAACTCCGAGACCGCACTACATTGAATAAACGGAAATCTCTCCTATGGAGATTTCTGTTTACCTGCACGATGTTCTGCACTTTCGATGTTGTGCTGCCGACAATATCAGCTTCGATAGTCGGCTTTCGACATCGTGAAGTAGACCCACACAGATGTGGTACAAAAACAAAACCACACAAACCCCCACAGGGAGCTAGGAATTCTCTTGAAGCAAAAAAACACCGAGCACTGCTGTAGCTGCCAATTTTTTTTATTCACTTCACTTCATCCTGGTTCCTTGGCCTCATAGGCCTTCAATGGAATAACTTGATACAATCTCAGCAGCCTTTTATATTCCATCATCACGTCAATTCATCCTTCATTTAATTAGATAATTAAATAATTTTCTTCAATGATTATGAAGTTTAGAGCTTAAAGATGAAGGTTGGGCGCTGGGCTGGCAACTCGACACCGTAAAACTCCACTGCCAATCATGAGCAGATAGATGATCTGCTGTGGCGACCCCAAACCGGGAAAAGTCGAAAGAAGAGCTTAAAGATGCACCTCCAATATATCCTACACCATAAATACTTAAAGTGAATTAACAACACACAGAGTGACTGAAATCTCAAATGACATTTTTTTAAAACTTCACTTCTACTACATACATTATTTTTTAATATATTTCCATATTTCCTTATCATTATATATCATATTTAACATTATAATCAACTTAATGTCACAAAAAAACACAAAGGAGAACATTTCAACCCTCCCCTGAAACTCTGCCATAAATAAACTCATTTATAATATAATTACTAACTTCTCATTAAATATAACATTTTTATATACAATTTTTTACATAATTTTAAATTATTGCACATTCATTTTTACATCTCAAACAAATTTAATTAATTAATGCAGCCAAAATTGTTTGCTACTTACCTAGCCATCAGAGCTAAACTATACTGTAGACACCATTAACTAAGTTAACCACCTAAGTCCCCCAATCAATATCCAAATTGAGACCACTGGGATATAAAGTACCCAAATATACTATTAATTTAGTTTCTAACTTAATCAACCTCCATTTAAATTCATCACCTCCCAAAGTATGGTCTTCAAAGTGTTTTTCCAGCACACTAAAGAAAAAACTATCTATACTACCCCCATGTGCATAGGAAAAGTGTTGGGCTACTGGGGCTATCCAGCCTCTTATTTCTTACATCACCCAAATGCTCCAAAATCTTCACAGATGTGGTGCCAGTTCACTTTGTAGTTCATGTAGAACACAGCGAGGGAAATTATCGGGTTCCAGGGAAGCTGTATTCTTGGCCTTGGACAATGCACCTTTAACCTATGCTGCAATAATGCTGGGTGCCTGTCATTCTTCTGGTATTGTGATTGGTCCTTTGGGGGGAAGAGAGGGGTAAAGCTGGCACTGAATATGTCGGCCAGTATGTTGGCAATATCTGTTGGCTCAATATAGAAGGTACCATTGTGCAGTAACTCAGAGCAAATCTGGGTATTGCCGTGGAGGTTCTTGACATAGCTATAGAAGGCTTTGTGATTGTTTTAACTGTCTGCCACAATTCTGCCTTTATAGCTGGCTTTAGAGGATTTGATGAGAGATTTCAACTTTTTGTTGAGGGTAATAAGGGAGTTTTTCCAGTCTTGGGACTTCACCTTTTTCTGCAACAGTTTCTTCCTTCTGTTGTAGAGTTTTAATGGCAGGGGACCACCAGATTGGCTTCCTTTTTTTGGAGGAGGGCGTCTTGATTTTGTTGGGTATGGGTAGTTCCATGCATTTATGTACATGTTCGTACAGTGCATTGGTATATGATTTCGCAGTCATGCAGCTATTTTCTATTGGCATGGGTGCCATGAAGTTAGCCACCTCTGTTTTTAAGGGTCCAAAGTCAGCTTTGGGGAAGTTTTTCAAGGTGGATACCTTTGGGGGGGGGGGTAAGATGTGGATTCCCGTGGTGATTAGTTTACGGTCGGATCTGACCAGGGAGGGATTAACTATTGGTGTAGAGCAACGGTCACCTATGTTAGTAATAACCAGGTCAAGGATGTTGCTTCCTCTAGTGGGGGTAAGAATGAGTTGATCAAGGGCATTGGAAATGATAAATTCCAGGAAGGGTTGGACCAGTGTATTGCAGCTTGAGTAGTTTTCCTAGTTGATCAAGGGGTAGTTGAAGTCTCCTAGCAAGAGAGTGTTGGGATGGACCTTGGTAAATTCCAGGGTGTTCAGGAATGTGGAGTGAGAGTCTAGGAACACAGTTGGGGACCTATAGTAGGCTATGACCTACATCGTCATTTTACCCAATTTAGTTGTACCTGAAGTATCTCAGATGCGTTATGCTGGGCTACTAGACTGGAGGTGTGCATATCATTTATGAATATGGAGACACCACCTTCTGTGGAGCTTCGGTCCATGTATTGGGGCTGAAAGGCGTGGAATGAGTTATAGCCTGGTAGCGCAGGGGTGCTTTCTGCCACTTTAAACCAGGTCTCCGTTACAGCACAAATATTGATGGTCTCCATTTTGAGGAGTGCTTCGAGCGAGTGCATCTTGAAATTTAGACTTCTAGCGTCGAGCAGCATGATCCTCAGACTGCATTTATTTATAACTGTTATGGTGGTAATTTGGTCTTTGGAACACTGGTGGCAAGAGCCTTAACTAGTATCCATAAACCCAGAGGTGACAGATGCAGGCCATCTCTGGCAAAGCATTGAGGTTTGTCAATCATGTCATCCCAAGCAGACAGATACTGGATCCCCTTAGAATGACACCAGAAACTTAGCCAACTGTTGAAGTCAATCATTTTTTGTTTGCACTCTGGTATCATTCTGGGTGATGATAGGACACTGCTCAGGGCTAGTGTCATACCTGGCCTTGGCCACATAATCCGAGAGCTCCACCATGTCTCTTTTTATGTAGTCCAGGGAGGTGCATCTCAGGTCATTCACACCCACATGGACCATGACAGAGTCATACTTGTAATTGTTGAGGAGTGACCTGAGTGCTTGTTTTATCTGTTGGATTCTGGCACCTGATAGAAAGCTGACTGTTACCTTCTCCTTATTCAACCTAGTGAGTGGAACATCTGTGTGCCTCACTGTTGAGTCACTTATGATTAGTGTATTGGGCAAGGTGTTTAGTCTTAGGGGCTTAGGTTGAGGGGCACACTGTGGAAGTGAGCTGTGTGTCCTGTGGTTTGTGCTGTGTTGTGGTGGTCGAGTGCATTTCTGTCTTAGAGGTCTCTGCTGTTTGGGTAAATTTCTATTGACAGCCTCTACGAAGGTAGGTGTGTGCTTTATGTTTTTATGTGAGAGCTGTGATAGTGGGTGTTCTGGAGGACTGTGTGTTTTATGCGGTGTGGTGCAGATGCTGACCTTCTCCTCTTGACCAGCTAATCCGGTGTTGGCTGGAGAGTGCATAGCTTCCAATTTGGTGATATAAGTGCATCTCTCAGAAGTCTGAGTGTTGGGAAGAAAGAGGAGAGGGTTGTCTGTGTACATGAGGCAGTTGCTACACTGCCTCAGAATGCCCAAGTGCACCAGATTAATAGGAGAAAGCACAGGGAACTGCCCTTTAATCATGCCAGGAGGGGTGGCCATAACTACCAAGTACTGCAGCTAGTTTCGTGAAGAACAACTAGTGCTGATGGCACTTAGGTGTGCTACAATAAGGGAAAGACTGAAGAGCAGACTTTCTGGCACCAGTAATAGTTTGCCTCAGCTTGGCCCCACCGCACAGAGCTTAAACAAGCAGAAACCTGCACAAAAGCAGGCTTTTAATCCAGAAAATTGAAAGGGAAGGAAAAACTGCCCAAACGACCAATATTTAGTTATTTTATTTTATTTTACAATTGTTAACCACGATGGTCCGACTGGACACAGGTCCATTTTCAGCGGAGGCCCGGGGAGAAAAGCTCCACAGTAAGTAAAATTTTACACTACAACAAACTACAATTTCTGGGCCAGAAACCACTCCTCTTCTGGTAGATAGGCTACCTAATGCTTACCACTCCCACTGATAAGCTAGAAGGCTTCCCTCCAACACAAAAAGGCCTGGGGGGGCTCAGAAACTTACAAACAGTCCTGGATACAGCAAATCTGTATCTGGACTAGACTAGTTATAGGGAAGGAGGGAAACAAGTGCAAACATGGGCTTTTAAGCCCGTGTTTGCTGGAAGAATTATCAGGCAGTAGAGATGTGCCTGATCTAGCAGGTGCATTGGGATTTCCCTGAAGGGGAGGAGGAATTTCTGCCCACTGCCAAGATTAACTTCATTGTATTATTTTCAGCTCCCACTTACCTGAGACAATTTGTGGTCAGGCTGCTGGGTTGAGAGAAAACCTGGGGAAGGGGTAAATAGGAGTACAGACAGGAGGAAAGGATGAGATGTCCTGTATCTTGGCACAGTCCGTCTTTAGTAAGGGAATTATTTTTTTAGGGGAAACAAACTCCTTTTATTTGGTTTGGATACATAATCCTACTTCCATTTCCTCTTTGTACCTGGTACTTGTTAGGCTGGAATTTTTGTTTGTTTTGCCCTTTGAAGTTGGATACCTTGTTAGAGGAGAACATGAGAATATGAAGCATTTTAGATACCCCATGCATCAATTTACCTCTGTCATCCAATTATTTGAGAATCTGGGTAACAGCAGAACTAAACAATAATTCACAACTTAAAGGAACATTCAAAATCTCATTTTTAAATCCTATGAAAAATTATGTTTATACAACCAAGCATGTCTTCTCAACATAACAGAAGTGACTGCACTTATAGAAATAGTGTCCACATCTTTCAAGATACTCCACAAAGTATGTTTCAAAATCTGAGTCACATTTAAAACAATCTCATTCATATAATACTTCTTTTTAGCAAAGATACAACAAAGTCATCTAAATAGTAAACACACTGCAAAATAAATCTCCAGATGAAGCCCTGATAATTTAAAATTCTAAAGACTAAATTTAGTCTTAGCCAACTTTTTTTTCCTTCAGATTCTAACTACTTGCTAATTTCATCCATTGGTGTAGGGTTAGAAGAAGGCAAGGCTCTTCTGTTAAGAAACAGTCAACAAATTATAACCGACAAAAAGAGTAATAACCATGAACAAAAGTAGTGCAGTGGCCAAAAAACATAACAGTTAGTAACTCTACATTTTATTAACAAAGTTGAGTGTTTTTTTCTGCTTATGCCAGAACTTCATCAGAACTCTGATGAAGTTCTGGTGTAAGAAGAACAAAAGCACTCAACTTTGTTAATAAAACTTGGATTTACTAATTGTATTGTTTTTTGGTAGCTGCACTACCATTGCTCATGGTAATTACTCTGTTAAGTGTTGGCAGTTGGAGAAGCCACAGATGGAACAGCTGATAAAGGAGCAAAGACAGCTGCAAGATCAAAGTCCACCTTGTATTTCCACACAGTCTTTTTAGGAACTGATTCATTAGCTAAAGGGCTTATAAACATCTTCCAAGGCCGGTAAAAGAGGATGAACAGCCAAAACATTTGGAATCTCATCCTCAACAAGATCATAACCTCTTCCAATCTCTGGAGGAGCCACCGGTTGCTTCCAGTGAAATACATCTCTAAACACAGCTGCCATTTGCGGAAAGGTAAACATTTGTTTTGTTTTTTGAACCTTTTCGCCTTCCAAAGAAGCAGAATGGACACTGCTGTCTGCATCAGAATCCCCATCCAAATCTGTGGTGCTGAACTGATCAAGAGAAGGCAGCCCCACAGTCATTCTGAATAGGAGCACAGTCTCTAAGATTAGCTGACTGTAAAACAGTCTTAGCTAAGGAAATCACATCAGCCCTATACATTAATAACCTGATTTGTCTGTCATGTGGTCAAGTTTCTATTTCTTTCTGCTATGAACTACATTGGCGTTCACAATATTTGGGGAAAGAGTATCATGTCTGGCAAGGGGTCTCTTACCGCAGACCTCTCCAGCACCTGAATTGTTTGGTTCTCCCAACCCTGAAAGTACAGTTTTGTACCTACCATAAATGTAGATGTTCGAGTGCTCATACAGCTGCAGTCATTACAGATGGGGTTATCCTGCCGTCGGGCGGGTCCTCGGTTGGTCAAATTCCAAAGTCTAGGTCCGGCGTCGGTTGTCGTTGCTTCTTCCCTGACGTCAGTGCAGCAGGGGTATATAAAAGAGGCAGCCAACGCCATTTTCTTCAGTTTTTCTTGCCCCAGATGTCAGGTGCCCCCAGAAGGAAGGCAAAATATAATATTATGCAAACATGCAAAGTAGATAAATCAAAAACAGTAGTTGCAAGCAAATACACCACAAAAGAATACCCCAAATAGGTTGTATGATAAAGGTGTATGTCATAAGGCCTGTCCTAAGAGGGGATGGTGGGAGGGTAACCTGGACTGCAGCTGTATGAGCACTCGAACATCTACATTTATGGTAGGTACAAAACTGTACTATGTTCATTGTGCATACAGCTGCAGTCATTACAGATGGGTAGAATCCCAAAGCTAAGTAAGGGTAGTAGGCACTAAGTGGAACTAGGAGGGGCGAGGATGCCCTGCAGGACTGCTGTGGTAAAGCCCGCTCTAGATTTTGAGTATAGTGGAAGGTGGTAGTGCTTGGAGAAAGTGTGCACTGAACTCCCAAGTAGCTGCTTCCAAAATGTCCTTGGTAGGGACCCCTCTGAGGAAAGCTGCAGAGGTAGCTGTAGCCCTGGTGGAGTGGAATCTGATGTATACAGGCACAGATTTTCCATGAATTGAATAACAAAAGCGTATGCAGTGGGCTATCCATTTTGAAATTGTCTGTTTGGAAATAGCCTTTCCTTGAGCACCTGTAGCATAGGACACAAAGAGCTGCTCAGATTTCCTGAATGGCTTTGTTCTGTCCAAGTAATAACAAAGTTGTCTGTGAATGTCAAAGGAATGTAGTAGTCTCTCCCCTTTGTTCTGTGGATTTGGATAAAAGGTAGGTAAATGAATAGTCTGATTCAAAGCTACACTGGATACTACCTTTGGCATGAAGGTAGGGTTGGTTCGTAAGGAAACTCTGTCCTGATGGAAAATGATGAATGATTGCACAGCCATGAGGGCCTGTAGTTCCGAAACCCTGCGTGCTGAGGTAATAGCCAGAAGGAAGGCTGTTTTCCATCACAACTACTGTAGCTCTGTTGAAGAAGCCAGCTCAAAGGGAGGCAGGGTCAGCTTTTCCAATACGAAGTTGAGGTCCCAAGCTGGGACTGGTGGTTTCCGTGGGGGTTTTATATTTTTTGCTCCTCTGAGGAACTGCCTTAATAGAGGATGTGAGAATAAAGGAGGATCTGTATTGTATTGTGCAGAAATGGCTGAAGCGTGGATCTTGATGGAGGAGAAGGAAAGGCCACTGTTTAACATCTCAGCTAGGTACTGTAAAATTTGAGGTATATTTATTACCCAAGGATTCTGGCCCTTTTCTTGATTCCAGGAACAAAATCGTTTCCATTTGGCGGAGTAGGCTTTTCTAGTAGAGGGTCTTCTGGCCTCCAAGATGACATCCTGCGCCTCCTTGGAGAGGAGAGTCTGTTGGGAAATTAAGGTATTCTCCATGCAGCTAGATTTAGGGTTTTCAGCTGGCTGTGAAGGGTTTTGTAGTTGTGCTGGGACAACATAAGAGGGACTAGAGGTAGGATCCATAGTGGGGAGTATGTCAGGCTCTTTAGGAGAGGATACCAGTGTTGTCGTGGCCAGTCTGGAGCAATGAGAATCATTTGTGGCCTCTCTGCTCTTGCTTTTAATAGAACTTTGGTCAGTAGAGGAAGAGGCGGGAAGGCATAGACTGTCAATGCTGTCCAATTGAAAGAGAGTGCGTCCACTTTCCAGGCCTGTGGATGATAGGTCCTTGAACAACATTTTTCCAACTGGTAATTTCTGTGGGTAGCAAATAGATCTATGTCTGGCTGTCCCCATGCCTGAGTTATTTTTGAGAAAACTTGAGGATGCAACTTCCATTCGTGTGGGTCTGTCATATTTCTGCTTAAGTTGTCCGCCAGTGTGTTTTCCTTCCCTGGCAGGAATTGTGCCTGTAGTTGAATTTGCAATTCCAGTGCTGTGTTCCATAGGGTCATGGCTTGCCTGCACAGGGGGTATGAATGAGTTCCCCCCTGTTTGTTTATGTACCACATGACTGTGGTGTTGTCTGTCCTTATCAATAGCTGGCCTGGATGCAATAGGTCTTTGAAGGTCATAAGAGCATTTTTGCATGGCTAGCATCTCCCTTTTGGTTGATGTGTAGGTGCTTCTCTTTTTGGGACCATTTTCCCTGAATGCACTGATCTGCCATGTGTGCTCCCCAGGCGTAGTCTGAGGCATCCGTTGTGATGATTTGAGTTGCTTGAGGAACACAGAAAGGGAGACCTGTGTTTCTTTGGCATGCTTGAGCCCACCACAAAAATTCCTTTTGAAGGCATGGAATGAGTGGTATAATTGTTTTCCAAGCTGTGGCTGTGTTGAGACCATAAGTTTTTTAGGTAACATTGTAGTTTCCTCATATGCAGCTTTGCACATGGTATTAGTAAGATGTAAGATGCCATGAATCCCACAGCCTGCAGGACTTTCCTTGCAGTTAGTCTGGTGAAAGTTGCCATTTTGTTGAAGTATTGAGACAGTTGCCCTTGTTTGTCTGGCGTGAGGTAGGCCATCTGGCTGGTTGTATTTAAGCTGCCACCCAGGAAAATTATCTGTTGAGAAGGTATTAGCTTTGATTTATTTTTGTTCACTGTGTATCCCAGGTAGTTTAACAGTTTTATTACAAATGCCAGATGCTGCAGTAGAATGTCCTTGCTGTCTGCTTGGATCAGGCAGTCGTCCAGATATGGGTAGATTTGTATTCCTTGTTGTCTGCAGAAGGCAATTACTGATGCCAGGCATTTTGTAAACACTCTGGGTGCAGTAGATAAGCCAAAGGGCAATGCAGAGAATTGGTAATGGGTTGAACCTGCAAGAAATCTGAGGTATCTTCTGCAATCTTGTCTGATAGGGACATGCAGGTATGCCTCCTTGAGGTCCAGTGTTACCAGCCAAGACTCCTGGCCCAGCATGGGAAGAAGCTGCTGTAATGTGAGCATCTTGGATGGATAGGTCTAAGATGGGTCTCCAATCTTTGTCTTTCCTCGGTACCAGGAATAGTCTGGAATAAAAACCCTGACCTTGTTCTTTTGCAGGTACCTATTGAATCGCTTTCATATCCATGAGAGCGGAAATTTGTCTTTGTGCCTCTTCCCTTTGATTCTGTGGCAGGTTTGGCAAGCCTCTCATTTTTGGAAGGGTGTGAAAGTGAAACCCGTAGCCTCTGTCTATAATGTCCAGAATCCATTTGTCTTTTGTAACAATGTGCCAGTTTTTTGAAAATAATGCCAGTTTTCCGCCCAAAGGTGCTGCCATTAAAGCTTTGTTTGGCAGGCATAGGGGGAAGTCATTGTGTCTGCTTTATAAATGACTGTGATCTATCTTCTCCACCTCTTGGGGTTGGTACTTGCCACTGTCTAGCTCTGTAAGATCCTTGAGGTTGTCCTCTACCCTGGGTGTCTGTATCTGCCCCTTTGAGGTCCGTCCGTGGATGGAAAGGACCAATTTTTTGAAGGCCAGTTTCTGCTGAAGCGTGGAGGTTGTACCTGCAAGAAATCTTTCACTGTTTGCATAGATTTTGCTTTTTCCTCCATTTTCTTTAGTACCTCCTCAGCTTTAACACCAAACAATACATCTTTTTGAAGTGGTGCATCTAATAACTTTGCTTTGACATGATCTGGTAAGGTTTGCTCTTTGAGCCAAGCATGTCTACGTATAACAGATCCCTTGACAGTAGCTCTACATGAGGCCTCTAAAGCATCAAAACCACACTGCAAGGTATGTTTACCCACTTGCTCTGCTCCATGCAACAAATCCTCCAACTCTTTCAAATCTGGTTGTTCTGTTTGTGTCATTTTGCTTTTCAGCTGAGATAACAAACTGTTGGTACTTTAACATATGAAATTGGCAGTTTAATGCCCTCATGGTTAAAGTGGCAGATGTATACACCTTTTTCTCCCACCTTTCTAATGCTCTGGAATCTCTCTCTGAAGGTAAAGGGTTTTTAGCAGTAGAGGCCTTTATTCCCTTGGGACCCTGTGAAATTGTTTCTGGGTCTGCAGTATGGCTTTTATAAAGGAACTGGTGAGAATCAGGAACCCGGTAATACCTGTCTGGTTTAACAGGGGCTGGAGGTAAAGAATCTGGATTAAGGCTGGCTTCTGCCTACACATCATCCAAAATATCTAAAACAGGAGGGATAGCCAGGGGCCTATGCTGGGGGAGCAGTAGAAATTCCCTGAGCCTTTTCTTGGAATCTGAGTAATCTTGGCCTTCCCAGTGGAAGTGTTCCCACAATGTATGCAGGGTTTCCCCAAAAGAGTAGTCCTCAGGGGGGGAGACCGAGGGAATAGACTCCTCAGCATCAGAGTCTTCGAAAGGGGAATAGGCATAATCCTGGTCCTCAGAATGGTCAGAGGTAATAGAAACCTGGTCTGAGGAAGGGTAGTCTTCCTCCAATCTGGGTCTTTTGTCAGAGGGGGGTTGAGAACCCCTGATGAGAATTATCAAATCCTCAGCCATTTTAAGCATCTGCTTTTTAGGCATGGGGCCTTGAGTGGAGGTCTGGGAACCCTGTTTTTTAGTTTTCATGGCAGCTTTAGATTTAGTGAAGGATTTAATAGAGAAGGTGGAAGGCCTGAAGACGCCTTCAGAAATGGCAGGCCTGACTAAATTTTCAGTTTCCCCGCCAAGAGTGGCATCGGTATCTGCAGTGGGAATGGAGACCGAGGAACCTGCGACCTCAGGTACTGAAGTCACCGATAAAATAGTTTCATCGGTAGTCAGGGGCTGCGTAGGCGCCTCGCTGAGAACAGGAGAACCGGTAGTCGGCCTAAGCGTGGTCTCAGTACTCGGTGCAGACCTCGGATGTTGGTCCTTGTCTTTGCATCTTTTGCTTAAAACTGGTGTCAGAGTATCCGACGACATGATATAATTAAATTTTTTGCCAAAATAATGCAGGGCGAACTACGCCCGGCGCTTAATAGTGCGCTTGTTGAACCTAG